>NW_026879708.1:0-27725 GCF_032173495.1 Musca vetustissima | reverse complement strand
GTTTTCCGTCATAGTACTAAGAACGACAGGTATTTTAAATGCAGGGCAAAACCTATAAAGAACAAACACACACATATCTACAACAATTCACAAAATACCAAAGCAAAAACATAAAAAAATCAGTTCGAGAAATCAAATAGGAAACCCAGAAAGAGGAACAAATAAAATGTTATTGCTTATTGCATCGACTAAGTCAAGTAGTTTTTGGTGCAATTTGCCTGTGGGAAAATTTGAAGATTTTTCACCAAACCTATGATGTGTCAATTTTTGTTGGTTAGGAAAGGAGGAAGGTAGGTACGTACATGATTGCAAACACTCTTGGCAGACATTTGAGGTTATGTTTTGGGGTTGTTGTCTTTCTTCGTTTTTTTCGTCGGTGGTTGTTATATTTTACGATATTGTGTTCAGTAGGCGGAAAAGGCATATTGAAGCTTCACATGTTTGCCAATAGTTCCACACACCAAACACACACACACATACTCGCAAGTCTTCCATTTATTTAGCTGAACGGAGGGGGTCTATTAAATTCCCAGCATTGAAATCTCGTTGTTTGCACACGAAACATATGTGACCATAAAAATCACATATAGAACCACACACACACACACACACGCTTCCCATTAAGAAGCTATCTTGTCATTTGTGTGCGGAAAAGGATTTCTAATAAAAAATTCTTGTTTGCTTTATTTGTGTTCGTAGAGCTTGGGAGAGATGAAATACCTTGACATGGATTTAAAGTTTACAATGTAAAGGTATTGAATAAAATTATTTAAAAATTTGATAGGCCCTTCAAAATATTGTTAAAAACCAGTAAGGAAAGTAGTAAAGTCGGGCTGGGCCGACTATATGATACCCTTCACCACTTTGGGTATATTCTACATATGTATCCCAACAGACGACGCGTTTTTGTTATATATCGATATCTGAACCGACTTCAGGGAAAATTGCCAGAGACTAATTTATATTCCTTCAGTACGTTGTGTCATTCGGCCTTGCTATGGATCTTTTCACGCAGCTTAGCAACCTCATGTTAGACTTAATTTCAGCACTTCAGTGGTGTTGGCGGTTTATTTGGGATACCATTTGTATTTTGTTTTTATAAAAAACAACTATTTATTAGTGGAGAATGTGTGGCATTGATTGCCGAGAGGAAAGGCAGGGAAGACCATGGTTTCGGATCACGCCACTGATCCTCATCAGTTCCCTTAGTTTTTTGTTGGGATATTCTCCCCAGAAGCTATTGCTTCTCCCCAGAAGCTATTGCTTCCTTTCAAACCCAAATGTCTCTTGTAACAAAGCGAAGTACTTAGCTGACCAACGTACCCTATACCAAAATTGGTGCAAATCGAAAGATATATAGGGACTTTGGTCCAACAATTACATAAAATCGGATAAAATCGTAAATCTAAACCGATTTTCATGAAACTTAGCACAAATTATTATAGACCCAAATGCTAGTACGCTATGCCCAATTTCGTGCAAATCGAAAGATATATAGGGTCTTTGGTACACCAATTACCTTAAATCGGATGAAAATATATATGGGAGCTATATCTAAATCTGAACCGATTTTCAGGAACTTTGCACACATCATTCTAGACTTAATTCAGTACGCTATACCAAATTTCGTGCAAATCGAAAGATATATAGGGAGTTTTGTACACAATTTACCTTAAATCGGACGAAGATATATATGGGAGCTATATCTAAATCTGAACCGATTTTCACGAAACTTGGCATACATCATTCTAGACCTTATTCATTACGCTGTGCCAAATTTCGTGCAAATCGAAAGATATATAGGGACTTTTGTACACAATTTACCTGAAATCGGACGAAGATATATATGGGAGCTATATCTAAATCTGAACCGATTTTCACGAAACTTGGCATACATCATTCTAGACATTATTCATTACGCTGTGCCAAATTTCGTGCAAATCGAAAGATATATAGGGATTTTATTACACAATTTACCTTAAATCGGACGAAGATATATATGGGAGCTATATCTAAATCTGAACCGATTTATATGAAATTTTACACACATCATTCTAGACCTAATTCATTACGCTGTGCCAATTTTCGTGCGAATCGAAAGATATATAGGGACCGTTTACATTAAATCGGACGAAAATATATATGGGAGCTATATCTAAATCTGAACCGATTTTTCCCAATTTCAATAGGGTTCGTCCTTGGGCCAAACAAATGAGCTGTGCCAAATTTCATCCAATTCGGATCATAAATGCGACCTGTACTTTGTTTACAATTTAACATCTACAGACGGACGGACGGACATGCATAAATCGACTCAGAAAGTGATTCTATGCATACTCTCAAAAGGAAACATATGCACAAAGACATAATACCCTGTACCACAGTGCGGTGAAGGGTATAAATACCCGCCTTTGAAAGCCCCTCTAAATAATTAACTAAAAACCACGCCTTTGATGGACCCCCTCTAAAATAATTTAAAAAACGGAATCCTTTGATGGACCCCTTCTAAATTAATTTTTAGAAAATCCACGCCTTTGATAGGCCCTCCAAAATAATTTTTAAAAATTTCACGCCTTTGACATATATTTTTTAAATCCACGCCCTTTTTCGCTTCACATCCCCCACATTTTCCACTTTAAACAATTTATCAATACTACATCTAAATAAATATACTCCGCTCAAACACGCACACTGTCATCTAACCTAGGATCCACATTGAAATTGATCCAATCGTGGACCAGGCGAAAAAAATCAGAACTTTCCAAGTAAACACAGGCACAAAGCCAATTAGTTGTCTAAAGACAGCTAACGGAAATGATGCTAGTCAGAGATGCCAAAACGACACAAAATTCCACCTAACTGGAGATATACGTGCGAGCATCTAGGGACCGACACAACACACATCCTGTAGCAGTGATTTGGAAAAATGTTGTCTGTAAACGATTGTAGGTAAAGGCCATGTATGTGCGTGTGTAACACAAATCAATGGGGCGGTCATTTTTTAAGATTTGTGGGATGCCAATACCAACAAAAAATACATAGCTAGCCAAGTTTATTGGAACATACGAACACACACGCCCTCCTACATACTTATATAAATATATTTATAGGGAGCTAAAATCTGTCTGGGGAAAATCGAAATTCCTTTAATTTAATTCATTAGCACGTGACTATTTGGGGGAGAAAATACAGCGACAAACAACAACAACAATTTTGAAATTGGATTTATTGGCTGTTTTTGTTCTCCTCTGCTGCATTTCTTCCTATTACCTTGGAATGTGTGTGTGCGTTTCAATTGTAGCAAGCGCACCTGCGTTACTCAACACATTTTCCAATGTAATTGAATTTTCTTTGGTAATTTTCAAAAGCTGCTAATAGATGAGGAGCTTCTTTTTTGTCACAGGGGATTTTAAACAATCGGAAACAATTGTTCTCCAAAGTGAAGGAAGAAGGTCGAATGTTATAAAAAAACAGTTGCTGTTTTGAAAATTTCTCGAAAAATATTATTTAATAAATCCACGCCTTGGATAGGGCATCGAAAAATATTATTTAATAAATCCACGCCTTGGATAGGGCATCGAAAAATATTATTTAATAAATCCACGCCTTGGATAGGGCATCGAAAAATATTATTTAATAAATCCACGCCTTGGATAGGGCATCGAAAAATATTATTTAATAAATCCACGCCTTGGATAGGGCATCGAAAAATATTATTTAATAAATCCACGCCTTGGATAGGGCATCGAAAAATATTATTTAATAAATCCACGCCTTGGATAGGGCATCGAAAAATATTATTTAATAAATCCACGCCTTGGATAGGGCATCGAAAAATATTATTTAATAAATCCACGCCTTGGATAGGGCATCGAAAAATATTATTTAATAAATCCACGCCTTGGATAGGGCATCGAAAAATATTATTTAATAAATCCACGCCTTGGATAGGGCATCGAAAAATATTATTTAATAAATCCACGCCTTGGATAGGGCATCGAAAAATATTATTTAATAAATCCACGCCTTGGATAGGGCATCGAAAAATATTATTTAATAAATCCACGCCTTGGATAGGGCATCGAAAAATATTATTTAATAAATCCACGCCTTGGATAGGGCATCGAAAAATATTATTTAATAAATCCACGCCTTGGATAGGGCATCGAAAAATATTATTTAATAAATCCACGCCTTGGATAGGGCATCGAAAAATATTATTTAATAAATCCACGCCTTGGATAGGGCATCGAAAAATATTATTTAATAAATCCACGCCTTGGATAGGGCATCGAAAAATATTATTTAATAAATCCACGCCTTGGATAGGGCATCGAAAAATATTATTTAATAAATCCACGCCTTGGATAGGGCATCGAAAAATATTATTTAATAAATCCACGCCTTGGATAGGGCATCGAAAAATATTATTTAATAAATCCACGCCTTGGATAGGGCATCGAAAAATATTATTTAATAAATCCACGCCTTGGATAGGGCATCGAAAAATATTATTTAATAAATCCACGCCTTGGATAGGGCATCGAAAAATATTATTTAATAAATCCACGCCTTGGATAGGGCATCGAAAAATATTATTTAATAAATCCACGCCTTGGATAGGGCATCGAAAAATATTATTTAATAAATCCACGCCTTGGATAGGGCATCGAAAAATATTATTTAATAAATCCACGCCTTGGATAGGGCATCGAAAAATATTATTTAATAAATCCACGCCTTGGATAGGGCATCGAAAAATATTATTTAATAAATCCACGCCTTGGATAGGGCATCGAAAAATATTATTTAATAAATCCACGCCTTGGATAGGGCATCGAAAAATATTATTTAATAAATCCACGCCTTGGATAGGGCATCGAAAAATATTATTTAATAAATCCACGCCTTGGATAGGGCATCGAAAAATATTATTTAATAAATCCACGCCTTGGATAGGGCATCGAAAAATATTATTTAATAAATCCACGCCTTGGATAGGGCATCGAAAAATATTATTTAATAAATCCACGCCTTGGATAGGGCATCGAAAAATATTATTTAATAAATCCACGCCTTGGATAGGGCATCGAAAAATATTATTTAATAAATCCACGCCTTGGATAGGGCATCGAAAAATATTATTTAATAAATCCACGCCTTGGATAGGGCATCGAAAAATATTATTTAATAAATCCACGCCTTGGATAGGGCATCGAAAAATATTATTTAATAAATCCACGCCTTGGATAGGGCATCGAAAAATATTATTTAATAAATCCACGCCTTGGATAGGGCATCGAAAAATATTATTTAATAAATCCACGCCTTGGATAGGGCAACGAAAAATATTATTTAATAAATCCACGCCTTGGATAGGGCATCGAAAAATATTATTTAATAAATCCACGCCTTGGATAGGGCATCGAAAAATATTATTTAATAAATCCACGCCTTGGATGGGGCATCGAAAAATATTATTTAATAAATCCACGCCTTGGATAGGGCATCGAAAAATATTATTTAATAAATCCACGCCTTGGATAGGGCATCGAAAAATATTATTTAATAAATCCACGCCTTGGATAGGGCATCGAAAAATATTATTTAATAAATCCACGCCTTGGATAGGGCATCGAAAAATATTATTTAATAAATCCACGCCTTGGATAGGGCATCGAAAAATATTATTTAATAAATCCACGCCTTGGATAGGGCATCGAAAAATATTATTTAATAAATCCACGCCTCAGTTGGCCATTGAAAAATATTATTTAATAAATCCACGCCTCAGTTGGCCCTTGAAAAATATTATTTAATAAATCCACGCCTCAGTTGGCCCTCGAAAAATATTCTTTAATAAATCCACGCCTCAGTTGGCCCTTGAAAAATATTCTTTAATAAATCCACGCCTCAGTTGGCCCTTAAAAAATGTTCTTTAATAAATCCACGCCTTGGATAGGCTCTGGAAAATATTCTTCAATAAATCCACGCCTCAGTTGGCCCTTGAAAATATTGTTTAATAAATCCACGCCTTGGATAGGCTCTGGAAAATATTGTTTAATAAACCCACGCCTTGGATAGGCTCTGGAAAATATTGTTTAATAAATCCACGCCTTGGATAGGATCTGGAAAATATTGTTTAATAAATCCACGCCTTGGATAGGCTCTGGAAAATATTGTTTAATTAATCCCCTCCTTTTATTAAGCCTCGAAAATTATATTAATTAAAACTGCACGCCTTTGGCTTTCATAGGCCCTTGAAATTATTATTTTAATATCAATGCCTATTGATCCGATTGTCCTTATGGCCTTCGGTTACTTTCTAATTGTTTTCAACCAAATAATTATTTCTTCTTCGTCTTATTTTCTTTTCACAATCATTTATTCAATTTCATCATACCATGATCCTGTTTGTGCTTCTCCAATGCCTCTAGCATTGAATCCAAAAAATCGGGTAAATTAATTGTTGCCTTACAATCAAAATCAACATTATATGTGTGAGCGGCATGGGCCAAAAATGGTAACTTCCTCAAAGTTCGGCCACTTAAGCCTTTACTGCGCACAGATAACTCCTTAAGTAATCCCTCATGTTTATCATCACTTTGCAGTGATTCCGCACTTTCAATAATTCCAACACGTATTAATTCCGTAATCATTGAATCATAAATTTTCCGTATAGCCAATTCATTGGGCAAGCCGATATATTGTTTAATATCAGCTCGATCCAAAAATGCCATATCAATTGTGTCAGCTAAATTCGATGTGGCCAAAATCAAAACATTCGGATGTTCCTTAATACTATCCAATTGTGTAAGCAGAGCATTTACAACACGCATAGCATCTCTTGGTTCTTGTCCCGACATGCAATCGCGGGCATATGCCAATGACTCCACCTCATCGATGAGGACACAGACCAAGCTGTGCGAATCCTGAATGATTTCCTTGATCTTGCCAAAAAGACGCATAACCAATTTACCACTTTCCGAGAACCATTTGGAAAATAGCGAATGGGAATTGATTTCAATTAAATGGGTATAACGAAATATGGGACGACATCGGATGGATAATTTTTGGGCCAATGCCTTGCACAGACTCGTCTTGCCAGTACCTAAAAATAGAAAATTTTAAACATTAAAAAAATGTGAAAATATTGTATATTGAATCTTACCTGGTGGTCCGTGTAGTAATATTAGACGATTGCAGGACACCACATTTGTATTGACATTATGTTGGGAAAACATTAATGCCGAGAGAGCAAATTTGAGCAGTTTCTCTTTGGACCCTTCATCGTAAATCAAATGTTCCCATAAACCAACAAACGATTTTGAAGGCAACAACCAATGACTGGATGAAGGTATGGCCTCTGCCTCTGATTCCGCTTCGAACATTTCCATTTCCATGGGTCTTATTTGTGGCCAATAAAAATGGAATATGAAATACTCAACATCACTGGCAGAAGAAAGCTAAGAAATAAAGAAAACACAAAGAAATAAAAAAATAGATTAGAGGGGCGGATTTTTTAAATAATAATTTTTAAACCCCTATCAAAGGTGTGGATGTATTAAAGAATATTTTTCGATGGCCTATCAAAGGGGCGGATTTATTAAAGAATATTTTTCGAGAGCCTATCCAAGGCGTGGATTTATTAAAAAATATTTTTGAGAGCCTATTCATGGCGTGGTTTTATTAAAGAATATTTTTCCACAGGACCTATCAAAGGCTTGGATTTTTTAAAGAATATATCTCCCCAGGACCTATCAAAGGCGTGGATTTATTAAAGAAAATTTGTCGGCAGCCTATCCAAGCCGTGGTTTAATTAAAGAATATTTTTGAGAGCCTATTGGTTTTATTTAAGAATATTTTTGAGAGCCTATCCAAGGGATAGATTTATTTAAAAAAATCCCCAGAGCCTATCAAACATCCTATCCAAGGCATAGATTTAGAATATTTCCCCAAGGCCTATCAAACATCCTATCCAAGGCGTGGGTTTATTAAAGAAAATTTTTCGACAGCCTGTCAAGGGATTTATTAAAGGCTATTATTCGAGAGCTTATCAAAGGATTATCCATAAACAAACCAAATGTGGTCGACATAGTACCTTGCTTAGATATTGTCCTCGGGAATACCCCTGCCAAAAGAAGTCCAAATGTACATGGGCGAAACTTATCAGGCTTATAAGCCAGAATGGTGCAAACCTTATTCGGCACAAATTGATGGATCGATACCGAACACAAGCCCACAATGTGGACTCTGTCCACACGACAATTTTCCGCAGGGTATATGCGAATTGCTCAATGCATATGAAGGGATCTCATATTATGTCTATAAAAGAGGTGCTTTTTAGAAGAGGTATCATCTTCTGTCTACAAAAGGGGTCTGTTATTTTGCCTATAGAAGTGATCTATTCTTCTGTGTATGGAAGGGGCTTGGTCTTCCGTCTATAGAATGAATATCTTCCTCTGTCTTTAGAAAAGGACTTCTATCTGAGGAATGGACATAGTTTTCTATTTGTAGAAGGCAAAAGTCGATTTCCTTACATTTACATAGAATATACGTCAACTTCTATATATAGAATAGGTTTCTTTTAAATCGACAAGTCATCTCTATTCTCATATTGAAGACCCTATCAAATTCCCATTACACCCTTACCTCTCCATCCTTTTTACTTTCACATTCCAGTAAAATACTTTCAATGCATTTCAGCGGCTCCTCTTCCAGATCTTCCGGCGATAATTTAATAACCTCATTGAATGGTAGCTGTTTCCTGGCCAACAAATTCCTCAGCGGTCCTTCAATCAGCGACTGTAATTCTTCCAATCTTTTGCTAAACACCAATGAAGGAAAAATTTTATCAATTAAATTATTTAGGACAATATTCCACTCACTTACCCTGGTAATAATTTTACACAGACCTCCACGTGTACAGCTCGCTTGGAGGTAATCAATTTCATGTTTAATTTAGTTTTTTTTTTATTTGCAAATACTTTCTGTGTGGCAACAAACTCTGCCAACTGATCTTTTCATGTTGTGTGTATCTTACAATTTGCGTTGCTGTTGTTGCTTGCTGTTGTGTTTACATTTTTCGCAACAAATGTCATGTCATGGCACTTTGAAAATACGCGCGCGCCATATGTTAGAGTTGCCAACTAGAATTTGCCATTGTCTGCCCGGCAGTGGTTTGTGCATGAACTAATCACAATGCTAATGGGGTTATTGTGAATGGAATTTTTAAGGCAATGTAGAGTGCTTATTCCCGAGCACAAACAATTGTGAATATTTTTAAATTATTAAATAATAAAATATTCTGGAAAGAGAATTTGTAAATGAAATTAATATTTTTAAAACCTTTAATAAAAAATAAACTTAAAAATATGGACCTGCTGTTGTTAGAAAGTGGTGAGTATTTTAGTGCTCCTCGTATCATAATTTTTTTTCTCAGAAATCTTTAGATGACGAACTAGAAAACCGATTTATGTAGAAACAACAGCATAACTTCTTTGTCTTCCGGTACATTAGGTTCAAATCCAAACCAATTGGACAAAGTTTCGAGAATCGGTAAAATAAAGACTAAAATGCAGTGCATCAATAATCCTTCAAAGTAGCACCTATATATACCCCGTCATACAAAGCATGGATCTTCGCTACTTACGGAAGGAGATTGGGGAGCATACTCAGATTAAATCTGGGATACGATAATTGTCATCGAGGGAACAGTGGCTCAAATGATGGAGGAAAGTCACTCTTCTACTGATGCTGGCGTGGTTGTCCTGGCACCATCAGTCAACTATAGTATTAACACATTGCTCTTTTGTTGGAAACGAAGAATGAACTACCTAATACTACTACT
This sequence comes from Musca vetustissima, assembly GCF_032173495.1. Classification (NCBI taxonomy): domain Eukaryota; kingdom Metazoa; phylum Arthropoda; class Insecta; order Diptera; family Muscidae; genus Musca; species Musca vetustissima. Next base: position 17,875 of record NW_026879708.1, on the reverse strand, counting down.
TTGCATTTTATATCTGTAAAATATCTAGTTAACATTGTTTTGTGTAATTGTCATGGTATACAGAAAATTATAAAATAAATTTTCATTCGTTGTGAGACCTTTAATATAATAACAGGTTATGGGCCCTTCCGCGTTTTAAACTCGAAAATTAAGAATTATTTGTACACGATCAGAGAATAATAGCGAGAAAGGCAACGAATATGCAATTGGAGAAACTTCGCGGAAGCGAAAACTTTGAAGACTGGAAGTTTGCAGTAGAGGCATATTTCCAAATGAAAGGTCTGTGGAAATCCATTCAAGGGACCGAAGATAAAGAAGACAAGAAAATTCAAGCCAAGCCAGAATTAGTCTTATTGATTGAGAAGTCTGTTTACCCTCATATACGAGAATGTGCGAGTGCAAAAGATATATGGACTGCATTAGCAAACATTTATGAGGACAATGGCCTGGTCAGGAGAGTTGGATTAATTCAAAAATTCTGCTCAACAAAATTGAAAGATTGTTCAAATGTTGAGGAATATGTAAATGAGATAATTAACTCAGCGTCCAAATTAAGGGCTGTTGGACTCAACGTAGATGAAGAGTGGATCGGATCAATGCTATTAGCTGGATTACCTGATTACTATACGCCTATGATTATGGGTATTCAAAGCTCAGGTATAAAAATAACTGGTGACGCTATAAAATTGAAAATATTGCAAGATGTGAAGAATGAACCAACTGAAATGGCTCTAGCTGGCAACAAAAAGAGAATTGGCAAGTATGTTAAAGGACCCAAGTGTTATAATTGCAACCAATACGGTCATATAGCCGCCAAATGCCCAAACAAATCATCCAAGAAAGCATTTACAAAGAAAGATGGTGGGAATTCTGCGATGGGAGCGTTTTCAGTACGTAAACTGAATAACAATGATTGGTACTTCGATTCCGGCGCTACAGCCCATATGTGTTCAAGTAAGGAATTTTTTAGTGATCGATATGAACAAACAACTTCTGAGGTAATCATAGCAAATAATTCTTCAATGCGTGTTAATGGAGTTGGAAATGTCGACATGGTTTCATTGGTAGGAAACTCCAGGAAAGAAAACGTTACTTTCAAAAATGTTCTGCACATTCCGGATTTGTATATAAATCTATTGTCCGTTTCAAAAATTGTTGAAAACGGATACAAAGTTGTATTTGATGCAAAAGGTTGCAGAGTTATCAACAATTGTGGCGATATTATTGTTACAGGAGATTTGGTTGAAGGAATGTTTCGCATGAATTTTTCAAGTAACAAAGCAATGGTTTCTCAATGTAAGATTGAAGAAGGTAAATTGTGGCATAAGCGAATCGGTCATGTGAACAATGAAACATTGAAGAAAATGGCATCAGGGGCAGTTATTGGAATAAATTGTGAGCAAAGTGAAGAAAATTGTATTTCTTGCTTGAAAGGGAAAATATCAAGAACCCCATTTAACGATACTGGAACTAGAGCTAACGGTATATTAGATTTAATTCATACAGACCTGTGTGGTCCAATGGATACAAATTCCATTAGTGGTTCTCGATATATATTAACTTTTATAGATGATTACTCGAGAAAAGTTTTTATATATTTTCTCAAACGGAAGTCTGAAGTGACTGAAAAGTTTCTCGAATTCAAAAAATTGGTCGAAAATCAAACAGGAAGACATATTAAGTCGTTAAGAAGCGACAACGGAACTGAATACTGCAATGAAATGATGAGACGCATTTTTGTTGAACACGGTATTTATCACCAAACTACGGCACCATATTCGCCTCAGCAAAATGGTGTATCTGAAAGAATGAACAGAACCATAATAGAAAAAACTAGGTGTCTTCTGATTCAATCCTGCTTCCCCAAGAAATTTTGGGCTGAAGCGGCAAACACTGCAGTTCATTTAATTAATTTAACACCGACGAAAAAGCTGAATGAAATTTCTCCGGAAGAAGTATGGTCAGGTAAGAAGCCCTGTTTAACGTATCTTAGAGTGTTTGGATGTAAATCCGTGATTCACATCCCAAAGCAAAAACGAAAGAAATCGGATGCAAAGGGAAAAGAAGTTTTATTTGTAGGCTATAGCAATTCCAAAAAGACATCGTTTCTTTGATCCCAGTAGAAACATCGTTGAATTAAGTAGAGATGCCAAGTTTTTGGAAAGTCATTTCTACGAAGATATGCCAAAAGACGATGCAAATTTTTATTATTTTCGCCGATGCGATTCAGTGGGGGAAAGAGCACTTAATGAACCTATTGATGAAGATGCAACTAATGTACCTAATCATGGTGATGCAAATGATGATACATTGCAAGGCTCAAATTTTCAAGAAATAGAAGAGAGACAAAGTGATCAAGAAAATTCAGAATGTGAATACTTTTCAGAAGAAACGGATTGTTCAACTTTTCTTGGTTTCGACAATGTTTCGGAAAATATGAATCAGAGATCATCAGATACGGGAATCGCACCGACAAATAATATAAGAAGATCAACAAGAATTTCAAGACCGACAACAAGATATGGATATGTGTGTCTCGTATCGAGTGAAGATGAGGAACCAAAGACGGTACAACAAGCGTTGGGAGGAAACCAAAGCCAAGAGTGGAAAAAGGCAATGGATGATGAACTAGCAGCTTTATCACAAAATAAAACTTGGGAAATTACTAAATTACCAAAAGGAAAAACACCAATAGATAGTAAATGGTGCTTTAAGGTGAAACGCAACTCGAAGGGAGAGATTGAGAGGTACAAAGCTAGGCTTGTTGTGAAGGGATACTCTCAAAAATATGGAATAGATTACGAAGAAACTTTCTCTCCGGTGGTGAGGTATTCCTCAATACGTCTACTTTTACGCTTGGCAGTTCAGCATGATCTTGACATAGACCAAATGGATGTAGTAACAGCTTTCCTACAGAGTGAATTGAAAGGGGAAATATATATGAAAATTCCAGAAGGTCTTGAGGAAAACACAGGAAATGTTTGTAAACTAAAGAAGTCGTTATATGGCCTTAAACAAGCCAGCCGGGTGTGGAATAAGAAATTAGATGGAACTTTAAAAAACATTGGACTAACACAATCTAAAACAGAACCCTGTGTATATTACAAATTGAACGGAACAGAAATAACATATGTCGCTATATATGTGGATGACATATTGATTTTTTCAAATAATCTTGAATCCAAAAAACATATTAAGAATTGTTTGTCAAGAAATTTCAAAATGAAAGATATTGGTGAGGCAAGTTACATTTTGGGTATGAGAATCACAAGAGATCGCGAAAATGGAAAATTGTGGTTGGACCAGGAATTGTATATTAAAGGTGTATTGAAAAGATTTAATATGCAAAATTGCAATTCTGTTTCTACACCATTAGATGTCAATAAAAAATTAACAAAAGATATGAAATCTTCAAAAATGGACCATAAAGTACCTTATCAAGAAGCTGTCATAAGTTTATCTTATGCTGCTCAGGTCAGTCACCCCAATATATCGTATGCATTGGGGGTTCTGTCAAGGAACAACAATGAACATGGAAAACCGCACTGGGAAGCTGTCAAACGGGTAATGAGATACCTCAAAGGCACAGTGGATTATAAACTTCAATTTTCGAAAGATGACACCGAATTTATAGAATGTTTTTCTGATGCTGACTGGGCAGGTGACCTTGATGATAGAAAATCTACTTCTGGGTATATTTTCAAATTTCAAAATTGCTGCATTTCATGGAACTCGAAGAAACAATCAACAACGGCATTGTCTACTACTGAAGCCGAGTACATGGCAATGGCTGCATCTGAGCAAGAAGCATTATGGTTGGGATCACTATTTAAAGAGCTTGGAAATTCTTCTTTCATCAGTATCAAATGCGACAATCAAAGTGCAATAAGTTTGAGTCATAACAACACATACCATGCACGATCAAAACATATTGATATAAGACACCATTTTATCAGGGAATTGGTTGAAGATAAGAAATTATGTGTCGAATATCTAAACACAAACGAGATGATCGCCGATATTTTTACAAAGCCTTTATCAAGATTGAAACACCAGTATTGCTGCGATGTGATGGGATTAGGAGTTCAATCTAGTGGGGGTGTTGGAAACGAAGAATGAACTACCTAACACTACTACTTTGCATTTTATATCTGTAAAATATCTAGTTAACATTGTTTTGTGTAATTGTCATGGTATACAGAAAATTATAAAATAAATTTTCATTCGTTGTGAGACCTTTAATATAATAACATCTTTCAATACATAAAAGACCCCTAACAAGTTCTCGGGCTTAGTTGCCATTTCATTGTAATGGTTCACATCAAATTTGCCTAATCCCACGGCGACCGGTTCGATGTATCGGATTGGCTTGAAGGGATTCTCTGTCCTGGGGCTGTCACCTCAATGGCTACATTCTGCATGCCAGCTGCTAACACTTTTGGTCTGTGCGAGGAGAGAAAGAATCCCCGGATCTTGGTTCTCTTCCGTTTGTCGGTGCTGCATCGACCACAGATTAACCTTGGTGAGATGTAATAGATGAATGGGAATCGTAAATTTCCGCGGCTGTTCAGGTATTAGCCGAATTCAGGACTACCGTTGTAGGATTTATTTTGCTGCGTCAGCAAATGTCCCAGTGTGTCCTCACCATCTTCGTCGTCAAAGTTATCGTCACCAACGTCTTCGACGGAATATGAGACACCCCAACTGTCTCCTCTACAGCAGACGCATAACCTGACACATTTTTAATTGTTATGGACTTCGAAACAAATCAAGGAATCGCCGAGATCCAGAAAACCATGCTGACAGATACTTGTAGCTTATACCGCAGCAATTGGTTACAACGTTTTCCGAAACTACTGTTGCGCTCTATAAGCGGATGTGGAGGAATTACGGAATCCCTGAGCCTTGGGTCTTGCTTATGAGCGTGATGAACTCCGTCGATCTAACACAGCAGATCCCAGGGTCAGGGAATTCACAATGGGTCATCAGCAGATTAGTCCCGGGGCATAATCGGAATAAATGGTTGAAGCATCTAAAGTTGCAACATCGGAATCGGTGTGAGTAAACTGTGGGTTACGGTTAAGTCGCTCTCGAATCCTGGTGAGAATGATGATAGGATTTCAGTCACATTTAGCCACGAAACTGCGAATGATCCGAAATATGTTGAGCATTCTACGGCGAATCGAAGAGTACTACGTCGCATAAGATATCTTCCCGCCGAGGAGTACCACCACCGTTTACAATGGGTGATGTTGCATTTGTCATTCGTAGCGCTACGACAACTAAAGCGTTGGGCCCTAACAGATGGATATTCTGTCAGAAACCGCTGCACGAGCCCGGATTTGAGTACCTGACCAAAGTCCTTAATTTGTCGATACCCACTCACCAAGTAATGATGCCAGGTGAATCATACAGGTCGATTTCAATTTTTTTACCAGTAGCGAAGATTCTTGAGGTGTTACGCCTCCCCAGCATTAGGGAATGCTATCCAGTTGCCAAACATCAACATGGGTTATGTAAACAACACAGCATAACAACAGTGTTGCATGTAATTTTCACACATAAGTCGAGGACTTCGTCAGAACCGGACCTGCTATAGAACAGTGTTGGTAGGACTTGACCTATCAAAAACCTTTGATACCTCATTGTCTTTAGGATATCAAGAACACTTCTCTTTGATAATCAATTATTTGTGTGATCGCCAGTCGTGAAGTTCCGGAATAAGAAGTCCAAAACCCGTAGAGCAAATTGCTCAGGGTGGAGTGATATCTGCGGAATTGTTTAACATCTAACTTTCTGCTATGCTATGTCCTTCAGACGGTATTGATATCGTTACGTATGCAAATGATTGTACTATCATGTTGTTGAGGACATATGTAAGTCTTCAAATCGTCCGGGCAAAACACAGCTGCGATAAGTTGAAAAGTAGGAACAAGGTCCTTATGTCGCTTGCTGGCAGCACTTGGGGCCCAAATAAGGAAACCTTGTTGACCACTTACAAAGCTAGAGTTCGGCCTGTGGCCAGTAAATGATGATGAAGTATTCAGACTTGTCAAAACGATGCAACAGGCGAAAATCATCCCCTTGCGCACCTGCTTGGGTGCTTCAGGGATAATCATCCTAACAGTTATATGGTGAATAAAACTCCCCCACCCAGGCATGTCAGCAAGGCTCTGCATGACTTACAGAGGTTCAACGTTATAAAAGGGAGCCTCTAGATCAAGTTGCCTATCGAGCCGGTCTAAAGTATTCATACTGATGCAGTTACCGCAGCGTTAAAGGAGCTCAAAGCTCTTCCCACACCTATCGCAGATGAAGAACGTCTGCTGCTCAGACAAACCAGACTAATATTGGCCCAATTAAGTATAATGTTTAACGATCTATTTGCGATCAGCTGAGAAGTAGAGAAAAAGTCCTCAAGTTGCTAGCCGTTAGGTGATCGACGCTCGTCATCTGGACACACCCGGTTGCAATTCGGAGTGCATTATTTTCGGATGTTTGCAATGATCTTCATTGTGTGTCGCTAAGGAAAGATGTCCAGACTGGGACAGCATAATTCAGGATGGAACGACCTATAGCCTTATAAGTCGTTACCAACGTTTCTTTATCCTTACCCCAGGAGGTGCCAGCCAAAGCTTTCAGAACTTTATTCCTAGCTTTCACTTTCTGGTTGATGTAATTGGAATGCGAGGAGAAATGAAGGAGTCTATCGAAGACCACCCCAAGGATTTTCGGATTATGGACGGTGGGATGCGCCTACCTTCAACGGAAATGGCAAGTTCTAGATTGATTTCTCGCGTCCAGGAAGTGAAAAGTGACACGGTAGACTTTGCAGTAGATAATTTTAGATTGCGCTCCCGGAAGAAGTTGGTGATGGTGGCTAGATAGTTGGAAATTCTTGCACTTACGTCGTCAATGTTAACGCCGGGCGAAATAATCGTACAGTCATCGGCGTACGACACCACTGAAACATCTGGTGGAGGAATGGGGAGTTTCGCAAGATACATGATGAACAAAATGGGAGAAAGGACGCCGCCTTGCGGTACTCCCATTTTGATCTTGCGATATTTGGATTTTTGGCCACGGAACTCAACGAAGGCCTGCCGCACATTAAGGTAGTTGGCAAGCCAACGTTTGATATCACACGGAAGGGTGGAATTTGTGATATCGGAAATCAGATCTAGAGCTGCCACAATGGTCCGTTCAGGTGGTCGTCGCTGATTGAGGCCATTCGCAATCTTGGAAGTAATTTCTTGCAAAGCCGTAGTAGTGCTATATGATTCCCTGAAACCGTGTTGGTGGGGAGCAAGAACGAAATGCTGTTTCAGGGACGGAAGCAATAGAGACTCTAAAACCTTGGCTACAGGTGACAGAAGAGAAATCGGGGGTAGGATTCCCCATTAGTAGCGGATTTATCAGGTTTTAGGATTGGAATAATCCGGGCAACTTTCCAAATGTCAGGAATTACCAACTGTGACATCGATAATTCGAGGACTTTGGTCAGATAGCCGATCCCTATTGCTCCAAGCTTTTTTAACATGAACATGGATATGCCGTCTGGACCAAGGGCTTTGGATGATTTGGATTTGGAGATAATTGCCTCTACCTCGCTGGATGTAAATGATAGTGGCTGCAAGTCTCTTTTGCAGTTGTCGATACGGTTACTGCTTGCGTGTTATCGTCTGTAAGACCTGTACCATAGACTTTGAGAATTTGGAACAAAGGAAGCAGAGCTAGGGATACGTAGATGAACGCAAAAATACACTTTTTCGATATTTGCATCTGACTAAAAACTCGACTTATCGGTCTTTCGGATTTGTGTTTTGTGATAATAAACCAAGTATTTATAAAAAGAAATCGAAAATCCATCTTGAAAAGTAGACTTTGGTATTTCCTCAAAGATCAAAAGTCAACGTTCACTTTTGGACTTTTCAACAAAAGAAGTCGAGTAGTCGAACCGTCCCCAACCATAACAATACATAGATAGAATGTCTTTTAGATAGAATACCGGATACCTTTGGAAGTTCTCATATTTCCCAATTAAAATAAAATTCAAATTTTAATTTTTATTTAATTTATTCCACTTATTTTTCTTAAATTATATATCTCTTTAATATATATGTTCTTTCTTTTTCGTTTTGTTGTTGTTTTTTTTTTTTTTGTGTTTAATAAAACAATAAATGGTTTTAATTTCAATTTTATTTTCATCTTCTTCTTCCGCTTTCTTTTCATTCATTTTTTAAATTTATTTTCATTTAAATTTATGTATATATTTCATTATGTTTTCTTCATTTTCTATACTTTAATCTATTCTGTGTATTCATCATTAGAACACAGAATTTCAAAATTTATATATATTTTTGTTTTTTATTTTTATTATTTTAATTTTTTAATTTATATTTTTTCTTTGGATTTAAATCAAATTTAGATTTACAATATCATTATCTTCTTCTTCTTCGTCATTTATAATCATCATCATCAGTGTGTGTTCTATTCTTTTTTCTTTATACATATATATTACTATATATGTATATATACTATATTTAAATTTGTTTTTTTTTTTTAATATATTTCATTTTTTTTAATTTATTTTTAGTTTTTTTTTTTTATTTTTTTATTTTGAACATATTAACTACATATAATTAGATTAATAATTATATATATAATCGTATATATATTTTTTGGTTGTTTGTTTTTTTTTGTATATATTTTTTTGCATAGGGTTTTAGGTTCTTTTTATTTTATTTTCATTTAATAATTTTGTTTTAAATTTTTTGTGATTATTTTTAAATTTAAAATAAATTGTTTTTTTTTTTTAATATTTAACAGGTGGACTAAATAAATTATGGGAATAAAAAAGCACTAATTTGTAAATAAATAAATAATTTAATTCACAATAAAAAAACAAGGAAGTAATTGGCAAAAGTGTTGCCTATTTTTAGGCGAAATGCAAGCCATTAAAGCAATTTATCTGAAAAGCTGTTGTTTCAGAAAAATAATAAAAAAATATTTAAATAATTCATTCCTACAGCGTCAATTTATTATAGTATTAACAAATTTGAGCCCAGCGGAATGTTCGGAAATTTTATTTTTTACACAATAATTTTTTATTGTTTTTTTATAAACTATCCCCCTAACTTATTAGTCCACTTGTTATTTTCTATTTTTTTTAATTAATAATTTATTTCCTTTTCTGTTTTATTTATTTAAAAATTATTTAAGGTACTAAATATGTATATATTTTTTGTCTTTTGAAAAATAAATACGTTTTTTCGTTTTTAAATTTTGTTTTCAGTTAAGTCATTTGATTTGTTTTTATTTTTTTTTTAAATTTTAAATTATTGAATTGTAGTTTCATATTTTTAGCAAAAAAAGTAAATCGTTTTTTTTTTTTTGTTAAATATTTTTAATAATAATTGTTTTTAAACTATAATTATATAAATATTTTTCTTTTCAATAATAATTCGTTGGTTTATTTTTTGAAAGACAAAGATTTATTGTATGTTTTTATTTTTATTTTATTTTTTTACTTTTTAATTTTTCATAAAGTTCAGTCTAAATTAGAAAGAATTGAGCCAACAATTTTGTTTGGTTATATTTGTAATTTGTGTATTTTTATTATTATTGGAAGGTGGTATAACTGGGAGCGAGGATAGAGAAGTTGAACTTAGAAAATAAATGTTTTATGTATATTTTATAAATATAACCCCAAAAAGTTTAACATAAATAAAAAATTTAAAAAATCCAAATTCTAAGAAAAAAATTAATTTATTTAGAATATTCGAGTATATAGAAAAAATCATTACACCTTATAACTTAAAAAAATAACTTACAATTTGTACATAATCACGTGTATATATATTTATTTTCTCTTGGTTTTGTTTAGAATTATCTTTGGAATTGAGAAAAATAAAAATAGAAAAAATTGTGCGTAGCCCATGTACATATCTAGTTTTCCTTGAATATAAAAATCGGAAATTCTGAACATTAAAAAGTATCCTGGAGTAAAATTGAAAATTCTCAACTTATTCTAAATTTGACCTGAAACTATATTCTCCTACACCACGATGGAAACACAAAGTCAAAAAAGACGTGCTTGCCATATTAAAAATAGCTTGTATTGAAAAATGTACCCAGCAGGACAATGCAAATCTAACATGAAGGTTCCTCCTCTACATTGGCGAAAGTCGAAATAGGGACCTGTATTGAAAATTGATTGACACATAAATTTCTTATACAACATGCACCGAGGAATGACAAATTTAAGTTACTTCGCCTGCTCCTATGAAAAAAAAATTACCTAAAATGGTCGAAACCCTTATTTGGGGCGAAGTCAAACCATGGACCAAAATTGAAAAAAAAAACAAAACAATAAAAAAATTTGAAATCATCTTTGACCCACCATGAACCCTGAATGTGAAATTTGAGAGTCCCTTTGAAAATGCAACACAAAATTGAGCGGGCCTCTATTTTATGGGCTATTTAAAAATATTAACATATAGACGAATAATGGGTGGTATGTCAAAGGCTTATAGAGACATACAAATGCCTAAAATGTTCGGGTAATTTGTCTGGAGGCCATAGACTCGGCGACCAATCTAGCCTTCAGCTCGCCTATAGTCATAGAATGACCGCCCAGTCTGGCCCTCAGCTCGGCTATATAAATAAAACTAAACGGTCGGGTTGCCATTCAGTTGGCCAATAGTCCTAGACTCATTGTTCAATATAGCCATCAGCTAGTCTATATTCATAGATTCAACAGCCATTCTGACTCACCGGACATTCTGGCCATAGTCATAGACTCGCCGGACAGTCCACCTTTCAGGTCTGTCTTAATTCATTGACCTTCAATAGCCAGTCTCGCCTATAGTAAAAGGACCGGCCAGTCTGGCCTTCAGCTCGCGTATAAAAATATGACTTACAGCAATGTCGGACTCCCTGGAGTCAGACTGATTTTAGCTCGCCTATAGAAATGGACTCCCTTGAGCCAGCATGGCTTTAGCTCGTATATAAGGAAGTACTATCAGAACTCAGCCTAGTTTCAAATCCTTTATAGAAATATACTCCCTTGAGCCAGCTTGGCTTCAGCTCGTCTTTAAGAAAATTGTTTCAGCAGTCAGCCTAGCCCCAGATCCTCTATAGAAATAGGTTCCCTTGAGCCAGGTCGTCTATACAAATAGACTCCCTTGAACCAGTTTGGCTTCAGCGCGTCTGTAGGAAAAGACTATCTGTAGCCAGCCTACCTTCAGATCCTCTATAGAAGAAGACTACCCGAAGACAGGTAGTTTATATCGACTCTTGAGCAAGTGTGCCTGACTCCCTTCAGCTCGTCTACAGAAATGGACTCATTGGATTCTATTTCTATGAGGTCCATTTCGTAGAATCTGTGGCAACCAGCATGGCCTAGAAAAATGAAATACGCTATCGTCGAGGCGAAATTGGCGCCCCTAAATAACCAATTCTATATGAGGTTTTTGGAAATTCCCCACCTTAAGTCGCCACTAAGTTTTTCACGGTCTACAATAATTATGGGAATCGAAAGAAATCGAACGGAGCCTATTTCAAGTATTTCTGGCCTAGGCTATTCGGCAGACTTAAACTAATGACCAAACGAACTAAAAACTCCTGTTTCATCAGATGCTGGTATGACTGGCTTGGTACCCTCAGTCACGAACTCTACGAGTACACCCTCCAAAAATAATATTACTCCTAACCTATACTTATGCAAATTCCAAACCATTACACTGTTTGAGGACATCAACGAAAGCCTGAATAGATCGACGGTCTTTATACAACACGCAGTGTAACTTACAGGGCTATTTTTTCTTGGTAGATGCGAACGTATGAAGTTAGCGGGAAAATATTGAAACTTGTAGTTGGGGAAAAATAAATCCATTATTTTTTCGGCAGATGGCTGTACTGATAGATTTCTCGTAAAGTATCGATCAATCAATGATCGAAGTTGACCAGCATGTTAGCAGTCGCAACATCTCCCAGGAGCTGAAAATCAACCCTTAAACTATTATAAACCATTTATAATTGGCCAGAATTGGCCAACAGGAGATGTGTCGTGTTCCACTTTGGGAGCTTGGTCAGAAAGTTTTAATGCATCTGCCATACAGTCCGGACATGGCACCAAGCGATTATCATATTTTTCTTGCATTGCAAAATTTCTTTAAAGAAAAAAAAAATGGTATCTAGAGAGGATTGTGAAAATCGACTAGTAGAGATTTTTGTAAATAGAGAGCAGGACTTCTTTGGGAGAGGTATTATGAAGTTACCTTTGAAATGGCAAAAAACGCTGCATATTAGGCCCAAATCGGACATTCCGAAGCATGTTAAATATAGTCCTATAGTTCTTATAAACATAACCCCCAAACATATATTAAGTAGATATGCAATAGTGGGAGAAAATTGAGAGCAACCCAAGTACGAGTGGGTAAATGTAACATGAGATCTCTACGCAATGAGAGCCTTTAATCCTTTGGATGCCAAGAGCATACACTGCAAATAAAGTTAAGAGCGTTTCTAAAGCGTCTAGAATAGAAATAATCTGGGCGACGATGGTTCAAGTGCTACATAGGATCTCTTCTAAGTCAGTAACTTGGAGGTAATTTATGAATGACATGACGATCCTTGGCACCATCTACCAGTACAAAGGAAGGCAAATATGACTTGTCTGAAAGGAATTCAATATATACGAATATAGCGCAAGTAAATCCTCCATGGGGGGGGAGAAAAGTGAGAGAAGCCCAAATACCACTGTGAAAAATTTAGCCAATCTTTGAGGGGGTCTATGGATAACAAGTGAGCAACCAGTATGTATAAATCGTTTGGGAAGAATGAGTGTGTATTGACAAATATAACGTTTTGTTGAAATCGGTTTAGTTTTATATATGGGTCCATGATATGGGCATTTTAGAATAACTCTTATGTTTAAAGTGGTGTAGGATATCATATAGTCGGCCACGTCCGGTTTTTTCCATTTATAAGATGTTTTGTTCGGAATTTCGTTTGGTTTATTTTCCAAAGAAAACTAGGATAAGAAATTATAATTTTCACGTTCGAAAAAATCCGATTTTTATTCAAAAACATTTAAATGCAATATTAGAGATTTGATTTTTCAAAATTGAAATCATAAAAATGTTTTTATCTTTATGTTTGCCTGACTGTGTGTTTTTTTTTCATGTATAGGTGAGATGACTTATGAGACCTTTAAATTACAAAAACAATTCTTTGTTTCCTATTCCTATTTTTCCATTTACCTCATATCTTAAACGAAACTTATCTACTGGCAAAATGTTGGTGTGACATACAACTATCTTCTAACATTGCTCGAATATGACCATTTCAAACATCAACTAACTTGTGTGTGTGTTTTGGGACGAGAATAATGGGAGGATATTTCAGGAGAATGATTGTATTTGTTTTTGTTGTTGTCTATTAAATGCTTTTAATTCAGTGTTCATCATTCATTTTCATTTTGTCTGGTGGTAGTGGTGGTTGATTGTTGATTACAATTGCTATTAAATTCAATACTCAGTTTATTATTTAATTTTATTTGTTTTTTTTTTCTTGAAATATTCTATTTTGAATATATATGTTTTGTATATTGTATGTAAGTTTATTTCGTTCGTTTTGTTGTTTGTTTTTTTTTTTTTTTTTAATTACAATTGCTAATATTAGTTCTATTTTTAAGAGTAGTTTTTTATTACATATTTCTTTCTTTTCTTCTTTAATTATAGCCTACTTTAAGGAGGAGGGGAGGTTTTTTCATTTTTATTCTGATTTCAAAAAAAAAAAATATTTTCAAATATTCTATGTGGTTTTGAGTTTTTATTTGGAATAGATTATTTAATATTCTTGTTTGTTCTTGTATTTGTTTTTTATATATTTGATTTTGTGTTATTAAATTCTATGGGAGATTGCTTTTGGTTTTCTTATTTTGTGTTATGATGGTGTTATGTTATGTATGTATGTCTGGCTTTATATGCATGTATGTGTAAGGATTTTGATATTATTTTTAATTTTTAACAATTTAGGGCGGTTTATTTAAAAAAGTAATATATTTGATAGTTAATAATTTTCATAAAAGGGAATTATGGTGATCAGTAATAACTTTCTATGGAAATAAATCTCAAAAGAAAGTGGAGATAAAATAGGTAAAAATAGCGTTAAGTTCGGTCGAGCGGAACTCTTTATACCTTCCGCCATGTGATAGGAATTCAAAATACCTATAATCGATTGGGATTTTTATATGGGATTTATGCAATGGTAAATTACTGCCAGGAAATATCAATCTACAGATCAATCTACAGGTTATCGAATTGTTTTAAGACCATGAAAATACCAAAAAAAAAAAATAGGTGGGACCTTTGCATGGGACTATATAGGAATATGGACTAATCTGTATTTAAAGGGTCTGGGTATTTACCAATTTCTTTTGTTTTATGGGATCTATACCAAAACATGGACCAATATATCCCATTTTCAATACCAAACAGATGGGGGGAATATTGGAGAGTTATTTTAAACACACCCAGGATAAAATCCCATGGAGATTTCATCTTCAGGTAAGAATGGACTATGGAACAACGAGAGGAAAAATGGAAATAAATCTCAACAAAAAAAGTGGAGATAAAATAGGTTAAAATAGCGTTAAGTTCGGTCGAGCGGAACTCTTTATACCTTCAAAATACCTATAATATTAGAAATTCAAAATACCTATAATCGATTGGGATTTTTATATGGGATTTATGCAATGGTAAATTGCTGCCAGGAAATATCAATCTACAGGTTCTCAGGTTATCGAATTGTTTTAAGACCGTGAAAATACCAAAAAATAGGTGGGACCTTTGCATGGGACTATGTAGGAATATGGACTAAACTGTATTTAAAGGGTCTGGGTATTTAACAATTTCTTTTGTTTTATGGGGGCTATACCAAAACATGGACCAATATATCCCATTTTCAATACCAAACAGATGGGGGGAATATTGGAGAGTTATTTTAAACACACCCAGGATAAAATCCCATGTAGATTTCATCTTCAGGTAAGAATGGACTATGGAACAACGAGAGGAAAAATGGAAATACTTCCATCAAAAAATGGGCAAAAAACTTTCTGAATTATATAACTCATTTACACCGAATGTGGTTGCGAATATAACACAATCAATGCAGCAACATTGAAGGATGCTCCTATAACACCCATTGCAATATCTGCTTGGGTGTTATTGAAGCATCCACCTAAACCGTCACTTAATCGATAGGCATGTCAGGAAGTATCTTCATGATCTAGAGTTATTGGTCCAGAGATGCAAAAGTGTGCCTCTAACTCAACAGTCCTATCAAACGGGATTGAATTGTATTCACACGGATGCAGTTTGGGAAGCATCGAGTGAATACCATCCTCGGAGAAAACCCCGAAAAACAGCAGAAGAGCAGCAGCTACCTCGACGATCCAGAGTGGTCTTGACACAACTGTGGTCTGGCCGCCTCAACTCATATTAGGCATGGTCCACGTGACACGCTACACCTTTTCAACTGTCCAGCCAAACCCCATTTTCACTTTGGACACAACCGGCACAGGTCGCACCCCTTTTGAACCTAGAGTTCGAAGCAGAACCAGATTAAAGAGAAAATACACAGTAGTATAGCTACAGCAACAACATATCCATTCAAAACTACTAACCTCTCTGAGGAAGAGGAGATTGGGGAGGAAATGTTTAGAGAATACCCAGCCACCTAGAAAGCGAGACAGCTCCTTAATGTGTAAAAACAAAGTCTGTATATTGTGTAGTTCATGGTATAGGTTATAGAAATTACCCTCATCAGACTTCTAAACATCGGAAAAACGCACAGAGGTTAACGAAAGTAAGATATATTTTTATATCATCAGCCTTAAGACTGATCAAAATGTACCTAATCGAGTAGGTACATGGGACCTAAAAGAGTCTTTGGGCCAAAATCTTGATCAATACCGAAATTGAATTCAGTCGTTCCACCTTTTCTGCTACATCCCCCACATATTGGCCCCATTGTTAAAAAATTTTACATCTCTAATGTCATATTCAAATTCATAATATTTTTATCCAACATAGATCAAGCCCAACAAAGTAATAGGTTCATCGTTTTTGATACCTTCCCAACAAGCCCATTTTTTTGGAAATTAATTCTCCACTTCCGAAGAAATAATCTAAGACAGAAGAATTGAATGATATGTACCTTCAACATTCAAACTGATCAAAATGTGCCCCATCGAAAAGGACGAAATCTTGTTCTGACAAATTGGCGTTGGATTAGATATAATATACCTTGATCAAGATCGAACATGAGGTCTAACGAACCACTTCTTTTGGTACTTTCCCCGCAAAAGGGTTACATCCTTGAAAACTTGTACATATGATATAACGTTTATGAAATATTTGACATGATCCAAATTTTGTACATTGTAATATTTTCACCACACCTAGATAAAGCCCGAAAGTAGGTGCTATCGACATTTTTAAACTTTTTAAATTGCATATAAAGGAATATAGTACGAAAGTAGTTCAAGCTCAATAATGTAGCCTATAATATAATATCATATATACATATAGCTAAATCTGAACCGCGTCGAAGCCTTATTGATACCAGGTCATGTGTTAACATGATTTTTAGACTTATTTGTCAAGTCCTTGCCACAGCAAGAGGCTATGATATGGCCGACATCAAAAGCCTCACTAAATCACTAAATACTAATGTCAAACTTCTAGCCTAAAACAAACAAACTATAAACTCGGAATGAACATTTCAGAATGCCGCCCTGAGAACTGCGACAAGGTGCATCAATTCCAATGATGTGGCCTTTGATACCTCCCCAACCGAGGGTAAACATTTGGAAATTAGTAAACCAACAACTCGATACGAACGTTTCAAAAAACCGCCTGAGAACATGGTGCCTCCTCCTGATGACACTAGTGAATAGGCGAAGTTCTTTCTTGTACATCGACAGAATAGGAAGTTGTCTCATATGTATACCAATAGCTAAATCTGAACCGCTTTACATAAAACATATGAGATTATTGGAACTATACAGTACGTTATACAGGTACCAAATAATGTATATATTTCAACGGATTTGAAAGAAAATACTTTCTTTAATAAATGAATTTCCAAAATTTTATTTTTTTATCTATCAAAAAAGTTATCACTGACAACATAAATCCCCCCTTTCAAGAAAAATATTAACCTGACCTGTGTTATAGTAAATATTTATTTTTGTTCACACACCTAGTGCTTGAATTGAATAAATTGGTATTTTGTGTGAGCGATTATAGAAAATATTTCAAAGGAATGGAGATGAGAAGACAAAAAACAATTCTAAGGTGGATTATAACACTTATATTCAGGTTGGATATTGTTTGTTTGAGTTTTTGGCTTAGTTTTTTTGTTTTGCGTTTTACATATCATCGGTTTTGTAAATGCTGTTATTATTTCATTGTGGGTTTTGGTTTTTTTGTTTGTTTGTAATACATATTATTTGTTTTTGTGCTAAAAAGTTTATTTATTTGGTCTTTAGTTTTTTTGTTGTTAATACATTAAGAAAAAAATATATATGTATAATATATTTGGATGTATATATAATATATATTTATATTAATAATAATAATTTGTAAAGAAAAAAGAAAGTTATAAGATATACACATTATTGTTGTTGTGACGTTTATTTTCTGGTTTTGGATTTACATTATTTTTGGCTTTTTCTTCTTCTTCTTGTTCTTGGTTTCTTTAGCAAATTTGAAAATGAGCAAAATACTTTTATTATTATTATTTCTTATATTGAGATTCTTCTTATTAATAATTATTATTATTTGTTATGATGTGGGGGTGG